>NC_088356.1:40309732-40344732 GCF_036884655.1 Musa acuminata AAA Group
TGACGAAGTGGACGAACCACGTAGGGTTTGAAATCGATGCTGCCGAAGTGCTTGGTCTCCGTCTGATCATTACGGATGAAGGTGATCTCGATGGCGTCGATGGCCTCTACGGCGCCAATCTTGATTTCGGTGATGCGGTCGGCAGCCCCCATGTCCCATTCAGACCCTCCGTTGCCACCCCACAGCCCCACCTTGATCTCTCCCGCCTGCACGCATGCACGACACCATCACGTTATATACTACCATGCATCAAAACCTTGCACAGCAGGAAATGGATCAAGAGAAAGAACCATTTGCATGTAGATATGGATGTGTGTGTGGAAAAGAAGAAGAAGAAGATGACGATGATGATGCACGTCCTTCCTCTGGGACCTATATTACATTGGCGGGCCCATAACCATCTTCCTCAAATAAAACGTTAAACGTGTAGTACCTACGTAAACGTGAAACTCGTGATCGCTACCTACACAAGTGCAACAACACAGTGCATGCAAATAAACGCCATTACGTTATAAACCATGCATCGAACCTTACACAGTGCAACAACACACACACAATTTGCACAGCAAGAATGTATAAAGAGAACGAACGACGTCACGGAGGCAAAGCCTCCTCTCTCACCATTTGCAGACTCCTTTCTTTTGCACAGGAAGAAACTTAGGGAAGACGGTGGATGCTGCACGTCCTCCCTCTGGGAAGAGGATGGGGGTATTTGTAGCCCTCCAAGGTTAACATGTGCCTACATAAACGTGAATCTCGTGATCGACCCACATCAGGTTCTGCAAGCGATGAAGTCAAAAGAAACACCTACAAGGGCTGAATTGGAGATGATGATCCCTCTCCATCTCATCCTTCGTAACACTTGGGTGTCGGCCAAGGATGGAAGCTGAGGTACGTAAACGTGAATCTCATGGTCATCTTAGCCATCTCACGTTGGATGGCTTGGCAAGCATCTACGTCGCATATGTCCTTCCATGGCGGAAATGCTAAGCTGCACATTCTGCATGCAGAACCTTAAAGACTTGTGAGCGTACGAAAGTTTGGTGTATGGCTGCCAATCTTCACTCAAAGGGCCTGAACGTAGCATATAATGCATACTCCCTTCCCTTGTGCTCGTTCGGTCGACGGTACAGCTTTTAAGTGGTTTATTGGAATGGATGTCAGAATATAGCTTCATAGTTTACATCACAATTATTTATATTATCAAAAGAGTGTAATTTTTTCATTTCCAATCGTAATCATTTAATTTTTTTTTCTTCCTTCTTTCTTTCTGATTAAGATTAATTAATCTATAATCCTACCTACTTTTCTTATGAGTAAAAAATCATAGGATCTCGAAAACATACATAAATATAATTTTTTTAATTTAAATCGACTCTCTTGATGTAAATATAAGGCATATCACATGGTAATTTTTTATTTTTTCCTTTTTTTATTTTTTCTTGTTGTTTTTTATTTCTCCTTATAATGCACCAACAGCAATCCAACCCCCTTTTTTTTTCTCCCAGTTGGTGCCTTCTTTTGATTTTTTTTTTCTTCCATTCTTTTCTTTCACCGTTTTTTATTTATCCATATAATGCAGCAACAACAACCCACCTTTTTTTTTTCTTATTTCTTTGCACCTTTTTTTTTTCTTCTGGTTGGTGTCTTTCTTAAGTTTTCCCCCACATATTGGGTTCTATATCCATTTTAGATTTTAATTGTTTTTCGCTTTCATTCTTTCATTCTTTTTTTTTTTTTTTTTGCTTCTCCTTATAACATACCAACAACAAATATATATTTCCGCTTATAATTTTAGATTTTATATTATCTTCATAGGTTACTTACTAAATATACATAGCTTTATCCTCTCAAACATATATCTGAAGTAATTATAGTTTTTATTCATTTTAAAAAGATGATCGAGAACGTTTTTAAGTCTATTATTAAATAGTTTACTCTGATGGAGGAGGTAAATATTAAGCTCTAACAATTAATCGCACATCATGTGCTATATAATATCTCAAGTCATCATCGTAAATACCTCAATTATTTGACTTTGTTGAATGAAAGCACCGACATATAATCGAAACTGATATCATCCTCCTACACTAAGCCTCCATGTCATCAACCATTTGGTCAGCGGCCTTTCAAATTACAATCCACATCATTAACTATATACAAACCCTAATCCTACAACACCAATCATAATTTTTAAGACTATTTCATAACAACCTCGAAACCTTTAAAAACTTAAAATATTTGATTGTTTATGTTATCCCTTGTTGTGCCCCTATACTTCACACAAGTTAACACCAAGATCTTGGTCTTGTATCTTCATCAAGTGTAAGTGAATCTTTCAAATTAAGCAAAACCCAGATGGATCCATTGCTAATACGAAGCACATCTAATGACTAAAGGGTTCACCAATGAGCATGTGTTGATTTTACGAAGATCTTTAGTCTAATTATTAAACCAATGATAATTCGACTCATCCTTAGTATGATTATCACTTAAGGATGGCATGCCTAATTAAATGTTAACATTGCTTTCTTGCAAGAGATCTTAATTGAAATGTATTTAAGAACCAATTCGTGATTTAATTCACCCTCAATATCTAAACCAAGTATGTAAACTATAGAAAGGTTTTTATAGACTTTGCCAAACTCCAAAACTTGTTATACTATACATGGCTAACTTTTGCTCTTAGCCAATTTTGTCAAATCCAAATCCAATAGCTCTTTATTTGTATGATAATAAAAGAGATGTACTATATATCCACTAGTTTATGTAGATAATATTATCATCAACGACAATAATTCCATGGATATCAAGCAATTTCTTAAATAATTGATAGATCAATTCTTCATCAAACACTTAGGAATCTTCAGTTATTTTTTTAGAATGAGAGTAACGTTCGCAAAAAAAATACCTTCCACATCTAGTATCACTTGATTATTTCATTTTCACTGCATGCCGTTTAGAACTTTTGACTGCATCTCATGATCGAATGCTTGTGGCAAACATTTGGATATGAGGTTATGAGAAAGGAAAAAAAAAAAACGGTTCCACTGGCTTTTACATGATCACTTTTGGGAGGATAATTATTTTACACGAAATGATGCAATGGCAGATGGAAACCCAACTCCAGAATATTTTGTACACCATCTCATTCATCTATAGAATTCAAAAGACATCCAAAAGAACTGTCGGCAAGAGAATATTAATCTAAATGATTGGGTGAGATGTGTTCCACTTTATCTATGACTGTCATATATAAAAAACAAAGAAAGTCTCTTGATGCAGAAACATGACCTTTCTTATTTGTTTGAGTAAAAGGCTGTTGTTTTGTGCATGACACAAGTTGTATTATAAACTCAAAACCCAATACATTCAGAAGAAAATTTTACTAAAATCACCTATTTTGAAGTCCTAAATATTATGGAAAGTTATGGAGTGGATGACATTCATAATGTTGCTCTGATTTTTTCTTCTCCTGTTGATACTTGACACCATGTTTTGAATAGAAATTTCTTCAAGAGATGTGTGTGAGCTTTGATGGTAATGCTGTATGAAGATTCCAAGAAACTTGAGAAGGTCATCATTGTTGTCAAATCACATAATTGAGTGATCCATGGAACCAGAAAGTAGATCTGTTCCACCCAAAAATAATTTGGTACAAGGAGAGGATAAATGCGTGTGCACATAATAGTGTGTGGTGAGGAAGATGACTTGTGATTTGAGCATGCATTTTTAAGCCAACTTGACTGGGTAAGAGCTGAAATTGATGGTTGCTTACGAGAGATGGCCAATTGAATTCCGAAGCCAAGAAATGCTTTCCTATCAGTTCATCCATAACAGGCCAAACTAAGTATTGTTTGTGGTAGGCCACTCCAGCTCATGAAATAGTGAACACTGAAGGAGAAGGCACTGTTTGATTTGTCCTTCATGAAGCTGAAAAACAAACTGCAGGATTCTTTCAATTATGGAGGTTTTCACTCATCCTCGGTAAAGGATTAGAGTTCAGAAACTTAGTCTTATCCTTCCATTCATTAGATTGTTTTTGATCCAAAACTTATTTTCTTTTATGAATTATAAGAAAAAGTAACTCTGCAGGATTCAACTATTCAAAAGAGCACTGTTTTTTTTCGGTACACTTCCATTTTTTTCAGCTAACCTCTGGTACATATAGAAATCTGTGTATTCTCTGAAAGAATGCAGAAGAACGTTGAAACACAAGTTGAAGAAGATGAATAAATAGTAAAGAAGATGTCTACATGATCAAAACTATGCTGATCTAGAAACTATGAAGGGCTACTATTTCTGATTAATAGGTCATAGTCAACTTGGGATAGCTAAGGGAAAGTTTGACTCAAAGAAAACCTTGTAATATGTTATATTAAAAGATGCGGGTCCCAATAAGTTAGTGCACTATCTCCTAAGGAATCATAGTATTTTTTTCTATTAGAAAATATATATATCATTGAATCCAATTAAGCAGAATCCCGACGGGTCCGTTGCATGATATAAAGAATGATTAGTAGCCAAAGGGTTTCATCAACGATCTGGAGTTGACTTCACAGAGACTTTTAGTCCTGTAGTTAAACCCATAACAATTCGGCTTATTCTAAGTTTGGCCATCTCCAGAGACTAGCACTTACGACAACTGGACATTAACAATGCCTTTTTACAGGAGACTCTAACTGAAGATGTCTTTATGCAGCAACCCCTTGGCTTTGTTCATCACTAGTATCCGAGACATGTCTCCAAATTATAAAAAGTCATTTATGGACTCCGTCAAGCTCCAAAAGATTGGTATACTGAACTTGGATCATTTCTGATATCAATTGGCTTCATCAACTCTAAGTCTGATACCTCTTTATTCCTACGACAACAACATGAAAATACAATATATCTTCTAGTATATGTAGATGATATTATTGTTACAAGCAATGATCCCTTGGAGATTCAGATATTTTTAAAACAATTGGCTGATCGATTTTCCCTCAAAGATTTAGGACCCTTGAGTTACTTTCTGGGAATGGAAGCAACATTTACATCCTCAGGCCTCCTCCTCTCATAGAGAAAGTATATTCAAGACTTATTGTCAAAGATAAATATGCAGCATGTGAAAGAAGTTGCTACTCCTCTCTCTACTAGTGAATCACTCAAATTATGTGATGGCAGCCCTCCACGGACTCAACTCAATACCGACAAGTACTTAGCTCCTTATAGTACTTGGCTCTCACCCGTAAAGATATCTCATTTGCAGTCAACAAATAATCTCAATATATGCACCAGCCTTCTACTATGCATAGGTTTGCGGTTAAACAAATTTTGCGGTATCTTAAAGGGACCCTTAATCATGGTCTCTTTCTCCACAAAACCATTCAACTTCATCTTCATGCCTTTATTGATGCTGATTGGGCGGGAAACTTTGATGATAGAACCTTCACGTCAGGGTATGTCGTATTTCTTGGGTCTATTCCAATCAGTTGGAGTTCTAAGAAGTAAAAGATAGTGGCCCGGTCTACAACTGAAGCTGAATATCGTGATATTGCTACCGCCACTACTGAACTCAATTGGGTCACAAATCTCCTTAAGGAACTCAAAGTCAGTTCTACCCATACTCCTACAATATATTGTGACAATGTTGGAGCTACCTACTTATGTGTCAATCCAGTGTTCCACTCACGCATGAAACACATTGCTATCAACTTTCACTTCGTGTCAGATCAAGTTGTTAGAGATCAACTTCGTGTCTCTCATGTCCATACGGTTGATTAACTAGCAGACTCACTCACGAAGCCTTTAGCTCGCAAACTATTTTTGTTGCATCAGTCCAAGATCGGTATCCTTGACAGGAGCTCGATCTTGCGAGGATAACAGAGAGATTTCCTCAACTGCATAGCAGATGAGATTTCCTCAATTGCATGAGGCAATCTCTCTGCTCAGTTAAAGAAATCTTATCTTTCACCATGTATAAATGGACTTAATATGATACTAATTGTAATGTGCTTTTCTTCATTATCTCATTTCTTTAAGAAATCTGTGTATTCTTTGAAAGAATGCAGGAGAATGTCGAAACACAAGTTGAAGAAGATGAATAAAATGTAAAGAAGATGTCTATATGATCAAAACTATGTTGATCTAGAAACTATGAAGGGCTACTATTTCTGATTAATGGGTCATAGTCAACTTGGGACAGGGGAAGTTTGACTCAAATAAAACCTTGTAATATGTTATATTAAATATAGAAATGATCTTTTATGTCATGATTGAAATCAATATCTCTGTTTTGATCTGCAAGGGCACTATCTTTAGATCCAAGATAAGAGTTGAGAGAGAGACTAATCTCTCAACTGAGATGCACAATCTTATTCAGTCCCTAGGTCCTAAGGCACCATCTTTAGATCCAAGATAAGAGTAGAGGTTTATGATAAGTACTAGGAGAGTTCCTCCCATCAATATTATCTCCATCTTTAGATCCAAGATAAGAGTAGAGGTTTAGGATAAGTACTAGGAGAGTTCCTCCCATCAATATTATCTCCTAAAGAATCCTAGTATTTCTTTTCTATTAGCTAATATATATCATCATAATCCAATTAGCTATATTATATATATCATATTCAATTATAAAAAGCCACAAAATCTAACTACATGATTAAAACTATGCTAATCTAAACCTTGTATCCTATGTATCGCCAATGTTGAGATGTGCAATTGCTTCGCTTGTTGATGGTAGCCTTCCAACATAATGAACACCTGTTGATGGTACCAATACCTTGATTCGAGCTATGAAGATACCTGTCACGACCCGAGCCTGATAGGCTAACTGGCTAATAACTCAATTTGGTCTATACCACTAACCAAAATGCTAAAGCTAAATTTATGTAGTACACTCATTAGACCCATATAACCATAATCTGTTTGATCCGAGCCTGATGGGTTACCTGAATAATAACTCTATTTGATCCATACTACTAACCAAAAATTTTAAATTGAAGTTAATATTGTATACTCATTAGACGCATATGAGCCAATCATAATCCTTGCCCACTTCCGATATGGAACTAATTGGGGTGTTACAATACATACATTAACAACCATCATATGAAGAACACATTTACAGAGGCTTTTTGCATTTAACATGATTTTATATATCCTTTTTATTGCTACAAAAGGGTCTAACTTTTGGTTTAGAATTTTATGAGAAAAATAAGTTTGATATTCAAGTCAAGACTTCGACTCATTTCTCGATGTATGAAGCAGGGCAGTATGATTCTGACATCCACTAGCAGACTACTCTTTCAACTAAAGAGGAATTTAATTGAAGTAGACTTCACTGATACATTGATACAAGTAATCTTACCTAAAAGATTTGGGTACCCTTGCATTATTCATCCGCAAAGAATTAACCTAGATGCAATCTTATTTACATCCTACAGAGTTTATAAAAGATTAAATTAATTAGATCAAAAAATGAGTTACGAACAAGTTCTAACATCTCACAATTATAAGTAATTTAGCATATATTAGATGTGTAAGAGAGAAAAAAAAAAAAGAAGGAAAACTAAGAACGATTAAAGAATAGTTGTAAATCCATAAATGACTAGTGTCGGGTGAATTGGTAAGTCCTGTAGACTTTATATGTGAACTTATGAATCTAATTTTGTTGGGAAAAACCTATTAAAGCGGAATATTCTTTTCCCTCTTTGTGTATCAAAATGGGTTCCTCATCAAAATACCAACTTGATATCCAAATGAAAATATCAACCAGCACAACATAAACAATAGAGCAAAAATCAACCACACAGTGAGACCAAATCTTTTTAACGTGGAAAACCCAATGTGGGAAAAACCACGGGACCGTAGTCCACCTCAAACTTCCACTATCAATAATAATGATAACAGGTTTACAGTAGATCTTCTCTAGAATAACTAGAGGATCAGTATAACATCAAGAATATAGATCTTGGCTCTAGCGTATCATCAGATCTCCTCAAAAGAGAATTCTAGGTCTCACAGAGTGGATATCATAGGAAAGTACCTTAGAGAGGGTAAACTGCAGATCAACACCGTTAGGATTGTAGAGTTTGCTGTAAGGATTCTCCACATAAAATTTGGGCCAAAACTGACAACGTTTGGCCACCGATCGTCAAATAGAAAACTCAAAAACCTTACTTTCTCTCTCTATTTCTCTCTCCTCTTTTCTCTGCACATCGCCACACGCTGCACGCTTTCACTGTGCACACACACACACACACTACCATCACTTAATTTTGTCCTTTCTCTCTTGATTTCTTTGATTTGGGCTCATGGCCCAAATTTGTCCAAGCCCACATATGGGCTGGACCCAACAATTCTCCCCCTCTAGCTCATATGGTGGGCTGTACCAAACCCGCTCTTCGCCTACATACTTCAAGCTTCTCCTTAAGCAAAGACTTTGTTAACATATCTGATCCATTATCATTAGTATGCACTTTTTCCAACTGTAATTCTTTCATCTCAAGCACATCACGAATCCAGTGATATCTCACATCAATATGCTTGGATCTAGAATGGTATGTTGAATTCTTGGAGAGGTGAATGGCGCTCTTACTATCACAGTAAACAGTATATACTTCCTGTTTCAAACCCAATTCTTGTAGAAACTTTTTCTTCTATAAGAAGCGATTGACGCACCGAAGCAAAGCTGCAGAAATTGTCTTAGATCTAATCGTAGTTAGCACGTTGATTAAGTTGGAAAATGGGAGGTGATCCCATTAGCTTAATCTTGGGGCAATTGGGCCCCTGAAAGACTGAAATTGGGCCGAATGGAGCTAACCATTCGGACCCTGATTGCACCAGGAGGTGCAACCGCCTAGGCCAGGAGGTGGCACCGCCTGGGCTAAGCCTCCCAGCGAGACTGGGCGGTGCAACCTCCCTAACCGGGAGGTGGCACCGCCTGAGCTCAGTCTTCGAGCAAGACTGGGCGGTGCAACCTCCCTGACAGAGAGGTGGCACCGCTTGAGCTCAGTCTTCGAGCAAGACTGGGCGGTGCAACCTCCCTGACAGAGAGGTGGCACCGCCTGAGCTCGGTCTTCGAGCTCTGCCAGGCGGTGCAACCTCTCCAGTCAAGAGGTGCAACCGCCTGATCCCGGAATTCCGGGATTTGATCGTTTTGAGCTCCAAATTTGAATTGGATTGGGGCCTATAAATACCCCACCCATTCAGCACTGAAAAGATACAGACCTATACCGAAATCTTGATCTTTTCTGTGATTCTAAGAGCTCAAAAGTGTTGTAAAGCCTTTAAGTCTCCTCCTTCTGTTCTTCAAGTTTTTGAGTTGTAAAGTGAGGAGAGAAAGGTCTGTAAAGGTTGTCTCCTGAGCCTGTCAAAAGGAGAGAAACTGTAAAAGGGCAGTTGGCCTTCGCCTATTGAAGGAAGGCCTCTAGTTGACGTCGGTGACCTCGTCGGTGGAGGAAGCCAAAAGTGGAGTAGGTCAAGACTGACCGAACCACTCTAAATCTCTGGTTTGCGTTTATTTTGAGCACTTTATCATTACTGCAAATCTCCTTCATAACTACTGCTCTCTGCGCTTTTATGAACAAATTCTAAGTGTTGTTCTTTTCGAATCTGCATTCAGACGTAAATCGGTGTTTTCATACATTACAGTTTACGTTTACGTTTTAATTCTGCAAAACTGTCTTCTACGCCTTCACGAACAAGTTTTTAAGTGTTGATCTGTCCGAATCTGCTTTCAGACGTAAACCAGCATTTTCGTACGATATTTACATCGCAGTTTATGTTTACACCTTGATTCTGCAAAACTGTCTTCTGCGCTTTTACGAACGAGTTTCTAAAGTTCAGATCCCTTTGAAACTGCGTCTAGACGTAAAATTGCGTTTAGACGTAAAACTGCTCAAACTGTGTAAAGACGTTTTAGACGTAAACTGAGTTTAGACGTAAATCTGCGTTTAGACGTAAAACTGCGTTTAGACGTAAATCTGCGTTTAGACGTAAAACTGCGTTTAGACATAAATCTGAGTTTAGACGTAAATCTGCGTTTAGACGTAAAACTGCGTTTAGACGTAAATCTGCGTTTAGACGTAAAACTGCGTTTAGACGTAAATCTGCGTTTAGATGTAAACTGCGCTTAGACGCAAACTGCGCTTAGACGCAATCTGCGCTTAGACGTAAACTGCACTTAGATACAAACTGAGAATTAGCTTTTGCATCATAATAGTTTTTATTGAACGAACGCAGCTTTTGGTTTTAATCGCTGTAAGATTTCCGCTGCATTAATTCACCCCCCCCCCTCTTAGTGCTCTCGATCCTAACAATTGGTATCAGAGCAAGGTTAACTCTCTAACGGATTAAAACCCAAAGAGAAATGGCATACGCTGGAAACCAAGAGGGGCATTCTATTACGCATCCACCCATGTTCAGTGGGACGGACTACACTTACTGGAAGACCCGAATGAGAATCTTTCTTATTTCTATGGATTTTGAATTGTGGAATCTTGTCGAAAACGGATTTTCGAAGTCTTCTCTTCCAATGATCGATTGGAATGATTTGGAGAAGAAGGCTTTCGCTCTTAATGCAAAGGCTATGAATGCCTTATTTTGTGCACTTGATAAAAACGAGTTTAACTGTGTTTCAACTTGTGAAACTGCATTTGATATTTGGCACACACTCGAAGTGACCCATGAGGGCACAAGTAGAGTAAAAGAGTCAAAAATCAATTTGTTGTTACATTCTTTTGAACTTTTCCGCATGAAACCGAGTGAAACCATTGGCGACATGTTTACCCGTTTCACGGATGTCGTCAACGGTCTAAAAGGACTCGGAAAGAGCTTTTCGGATTTTGAGCTTATTAACAAGATACTAAGATCCCTTCCTAAGAGTTGGGATCCTAAAGTCACTGCTATTCAAGAGGCAAAAGATCTACGAAATTTCCCTCTTGAAGAACTAATCGGGTCATTAATGACCTACGAAATGACTTGTAAAGCTCATGAAGAGCAAGAAGACATCCTTCCAAAGAACAGGAAGGATATGGCACTTAAAACTTCTGAATGCCACTTGAGAGAAAACTCAAGTGATGAGGACTGTGATGATGACTTGGCACTTCTAACAAGAAAGTTTAAAAAGTTCTTTAAAAGAAACAAGTTTAAGAATGATGCAAAAAATAAACTTGAACCCAAGAAGGACCAAGTAATCTGCTATGAATGCAAAAAGCCAGGACACTACAAGAGTGATTGTCCCCAAGTCAAGAAGAGAACATCAAAGAAAAAGGCGCTTCAAGCAACATGGGATGACTCAAGCGCATCCGAAGAAGAGGAGTCCAACACCGAGCAAGTTGCTCATTACGCCTTAATGGCCATCGAAGATGAGGTAACAAATTCAATAGATGCAGATTTATCATTCGATGAATTATTAAATGCTTTCCATGAATTGTTTGATGAATGCAAAAATATCAGTAGAAAATACAAATTGCTGAAAAAGGTGCATGATAGTCTTACTTGTGAGTTTGACAAGTTAAAAGTTGAACATCATGATAGTTTACATTCATGTATCAAATGTCATGATTTAGAAACTTTCCAAAAAGAAAACCTGCTACTCAAGGACACCTTGAAGAAATTCGAGGTTGGTAGCAAGTCATTGAACATGATACTTGCAAACAAGGGTCACGTTCCAAAAAGAAGTGGAATTGGATTTGTGAGAAGTCCTCACCTAAATCCAACCACTTTTATAAAAGGCTCCATCTTACATGTTCAACACCAAGCAAAATGCAACTTTTGTTACAAAATTGGACACAAGACACATTGTTGTCCATTCAAGAAAATAAGTCCAAACAAATTGATTTGGGTTCCTAAAGGAACCATGAAAAATTCTATGCAACATGATAAGAAATGTAGATCTATTTGTGAGGCACCCAAAAGCAAATGGGTTCCTAAAAATCATCCCTTCCTATAAAAACATTAAAATTTTAGGCCGGAGCAAGAAATAATATTCTGCTCCTTAACTCTCGATAGGCACAAACCAAGAGTCAAAAAGGAACTCACAACGCTTAAGTAACAAGTGGAAGTTGTGAAATCACAAATACGATTTGGATACAACCTTATTAGAAACATATGATATCCAAATTCACATATCTCCTTGATCTTCGAACCCGTCAACACTATCATCTACGAATTAATTCTTGTATCATGAAGAAACTAAATATGTCATGATCTTAAAAGGGATACCAAACAAACTATCAACATACATATGCACGTTAAAAGACCAATCTTAATTGCTCTGAAATGAAAAACTCTCCTCAAGGCAAAGACTCCCTAATCAAATCACATTAGGTGCTCACTGGCTGCAGGCGGTGGCACCTCTCCAGCTGGCGGTGGCACCTCTCCAGCTGGCGGTGGCACCTCCAGCTACCACGGGTTGCCAGAGGTTGCACCGCTCCAACCAGAGGTGCAACCGCCCGCAACTCTACTTTTTTAAACCCACGCTAGGGCCGGCAGTGGAACCGACCCCAACTCACTCCCATTTCCTCCTCTACTCTTCCAAGTCTCCTCCATTCTCATTTCACTCCTCTAAGCCTTCCAAATACCTCCCATTTCGGAGCAAAACATCAAGAATCCTTCCTTCTCTTGAAGACTTCACAAAGGTACTCTCTAAGAAACCCTTAAATTCTGTTTTGTTCTTCATTTGCCCTTGCTCATCATCATCCCTCTAAACAGCAGTAGTTATGGGATCTAGAAGATCCTCAAGGGACAAGGGAAAGAGGAGTTTAGTAGAAGAGTTTGATTTCACTCTTTTCGATTCAAAAAACCATGCTGAAAAATTTCCCTCTTTCGAACTTAGATGTATCAATAAGGGAAAATACGTAGATCTAAATGAACTAAGAGACTTAGAGACTATCCAATGGTTTGCAAACCTAGATCTACTTCCAATCTTGCAGATTAACGAACCCATCTATCCTAGGCTAGTTAGATTATTTTACAATAACATACAAATAGATGATGAAGAAAGGATGTCCACCTATCTTTTAGGACAACACATCTCAATCACTGATAGGTTCATTTGTGATATGATAGGCATTCCCCTAAAAAGCATAGGACTTTACTTTAGAGGATCATGGGATGATGAAAGTATTGGAACATCCTATGTTGAAGCCTTAGGAACAATCTTTGCCAATCCTGACATAGCATTGGTTCCTAAAAGTTGTGAACATCTATTGCCTTTAAACACTAAGATACTTCATCATATCATGACTAGTATAATTCTTCCTAAACAATACCATCATGATGAAATAAGTCAATTAGAATTAGGAACTATGTACTTAATCATGAAGGGACATGACATCTGTCTTGGTTATCTTATCCAACAAAACATGTTAGAATTATCTAAGAAAGATATGATGCTCCCATATGGTGGTATAATCACAAGAATAATGAAAGCTTACGACATTCCAATACCACCAGAAGAAGAAGTAATGAAAGTAGATCGATTCAGCATAATAAACAAAAATCTACTTCACCGACTAAGATGTTACTATAGAAACGGTAACTGGGTTAGAATCCCTAGAAGGACTGATCACCCTCAACCTGAACCAGAACCGGAAACACCAGTATTTAGGGGTACCCAATCTCCTCCGACCCTTCCCTTTGAGGAAATACATCCAGTTGAGCAAACTTATACATCCATCGAAGAAATTGGGATTCGAATGGATCGATTCGAACAGAGACAAGAAAGGATTGAACAACGACAAGATCAAATCCTATCTGAGCTGCAGCAAATTCATAGTCAATTTGACTCCTTGTTTAGGCACTTTAATTTTCCACCTCATCAATGAACTTGTTGAACACCTGTTGTTGTTGTAAACTTCTTATGTTACTTCTGATGTGCTGGCTGTAAACATCTATCGTGGGAAACATATATCTTGCGCCTTGTGGTAAAAATTATCTCAGATTTTTATGGTATCATTATTGCTTGGTATTTGATGTGTCCAAATTAAGAATGTTGTGCTTTGAAACTAAAAGTTTTGAAAACCTTGTGCTTTGATTTCATTCGAAGAGAATTAGGAATGTTGATATGTCCGAATAGATAAATTTGTTAAAATTATTTTTTGAACTTTATTAAATGATCAAATCACTTGATTGCCATGTTTCCATGATTATATGTGAAAATCTGCAACAAAATCTTGTCCGAATGCATCTTATTTATTCGAATGCTATACACCAGATTTTCTCGTACACTTTCATGAAAAATAAGTTTCTGAAATAAATTTGATGAAGTGATTCATGTGTATGTATTCCATCCTGCAAAATCTTTACATAGACAATGGATTATAACAAAAAGGGGAAGAAGTATTTAAAGCAATCTATGTAAAATTCCTCTATAAGCTTGCTATTATTATTTTCCTGGTATCATAATTACTATGCTTTTTGTTGATGACAAAGGGGGAGATATATGAATTGATAAACACTGCCATGATTAGAAATACTATGAGTGATGCTATAAACACACTGCTATGATTATGCCATCCTTGCATCACCAAGAGATATATGAACATGTGCTAAAGTTTGCATTATGCCTTGAGTTGATATCTTATCATGTGAAGAAAATGCAAAACTTGCTAGAAAATTTCAAATGTGTGCATCATGTAATAGTGCTTCACAGCTTTATATGATAATGTTCAAACTACATGATGAATAGTTACAAACACAATCATACAAACTTGATGATGTATGTCAAGCCTTGACATCATCCTTAGTAATTTTGGAATAAAAGAATTGGATTTGAAAATTCCATTTTAATCATTTCCTTTCTATTTCAATAGGATCTAATCCTTTTTGGAAAGAGATACATCATGATGAGTATCATGATGGGAGTATTGATAAGTTTAACTGATCTAACTTATCAATACGTCACTTGAATTCTTAGGTCTTGAATTCAAGGTTGACTTATCTCAACTATGGCATATAGACAGGGGGAGTTAAGGATAACTCCATTATCAATTGATTGTCATCATCAAAAAGGGGGAGATTGTTGAATCTCGGATTTTGATGATGAAGTCAATTGTCATTTGTTGTCTAATCTATGTGTTGAGATAAGTGTGCAGGATTAACTACGATGAAAGTTAGACAAGAAGCAGGAGTTGCGCCGGAGTCAAGTTCATGATCACGTTGGGAGTTCGAGAGTTCGACGGAAGTTCGGACGGTCGTCGGAGGTTCTGCGAGAACAGATCCGAGAAGTCCAGAAGCATGCCAAGCGAAGCTCGTCGGAACTTGCCAAGTGGATCGTCGCAAAGTCCAGGAGTTTGCCGGAAGTCCGCAGGAGCATCACCGAGGGTTCATCGGATGATCGACGGAAGTTCGCCGGAAACTCGCCGGAAGAAGCGATTGACGCACCGAAGCAAAGCTGCAGAAATTGTCTTAGATCTAATCGTAGTTAGCATGTTGATTAAGTTGGAAAATGGGAGGTGATCCCATTAGCTTAATCTTGGGGCAATTGGGCCCCTGAAAGACTGAAATTGGGCCGAATGGAGCTAACCATTCGGACCCTGATTGCACCAGGAGGTGCAACCGCCTAGGCCAGGAGGTGGCACCGCCTGGGCTAAGCCTCCCAGCGAGACTGGGCGGTGCAACCTCCCCAGCCGGGAGGTGGCACCGCCTGAGCTCAGTCTTCGAGCAAGACTGGGCGGTGCAACCTCCCTGACAGAGAGGTGGCACCGCCTGAGCTCAGTCTTCGAGCAAGACTGGGCGGTGCAACCTCCCTGACAGAGAGGTGGCACCGCCTGAGCTCAGTCTTCGAGCAAGACTGGGCGGTGCAACCTCCTTGACAGAGAGGTGGCACCGCCTGAGCTCGGTCTTCGAGCTCTGCCAGGCGGTGCAACCTCTCCAGTCAAGAGGTGCAACCGCCTGATCCCGGAATTCCGGGATTTGATCGTTTTGAGCTCCAAATTTGAATTGGATTGGGGCCTATAAATACCCCACCCATTCAGCACTGAAAAGATACAGACCTATACCGAAATCTTGATCTTTTCTGTGATTCTAAGAGCTCAAAAGTGTTGTAAAGCCTTTAAGTCTCCTCCTTCTGTTCTTCAAGTTTTTGAGTTGTAAAGTGAGGAGAGAAAGGTCTGTAAAGGTTGTCTCCTGAGCCTGTCAAAAGGAGAGAAACTGTAAAAGGGCAGTTGGCCTTCGCCTATTGAAGGAAGGCCTCTAGTTGACGTCGGTGACCTCGTCGGTGGAGGAAGCCAAAAGTGGAGTAGGTCAAGACTGACCGAACCACTCTAAATCTCTGGTTTGCGTTTATTTTGAGCACTTTATCATTACTGCAAATCTCCTTCATAACTACTGCTCTCTGCGCTTTTACGAACAAATTCTAAGTGCTGTTCTTTCCGAATCTGCATTCAGACGTAAATCGGTGTTTTCATACATTACAGTTTACGTTTACATTTTAATTTTGCAAAACTGTCTTCTACGCCTTCACGAACAAGTTTTTAAGTGTTGATCTGTCCGAATCTGCTTTCAGACGTAAACCAGCATTTTCGTACGATATTTACATCGCAGTTTACGTTTACGCCTTGATTCTACAAAACTGTCTTCTGCGCTTTTACGAACGAGTTTCTAAAGTTCAGATCCCTTTGAAACTGCGTCTAGACGTAAAATTGCGTTTAGACGTAAAACTGCTCAAACTGTGTAAAGACGTTTTAGACGTAAACTGAGTTTAGACGTAAATCTGCGTTTAGACGTAAAACTGTGTTTAGACGTAAATCTGCGTTTAGACG
Source organism: Musa acuminata AAA Group (assembly GCF_036884655.1). NCBI lineage: Eukaryota > Viridiplantae > Streptophyta > Magnoliopsida > Zingiberales > Musaceae > Musa > Musa acuminata. Next base: position 40,326,484 of record NC_088356.1, read on the forward strand.
TAAAACTGCGTTTAGACGTAAATCTGAGTTTAGACGTAAATCTACGTTTAGACGTAAAACTGCGTTTAGACGTAAATCTGCGTTTAGACGTAAACTGCGCTTAGACGCAAACTGCGCTTAGACGCAATCTGCGCTTAGACGCAAACTGCACTTAGATACAAACTGAGAATTAGCTTTTGCATCATAATAGTTTTTATTGAACGAACGCAGCTTTTGGTTTTAATCGCTGTAAGATTTCCACTGCACTAATTCACCCCCCCCCCCTCTTAGTGCTCTCGATCCTAACACTCTGGATATTTCTTCTTTTTCTTTCTCACTTGTAGGACATTGTTTCGAACTAAGCTTGAAATGACCTGCAAGTGGGGAACAAACTGCTTTGGCTTTACTCATGTTGAATCTTTCAAGAACCTTTTCAATGTAAATCTCCTAAGATAGCCAAATCTTCCTTTTCTTCCTATCACGAAGAATCTTCATGCCAAATATTTGTTTCATCGATCCCAAATCTTTCATGGCAAAAGACTTACTTAGCTCTCTTTTAAGCTTTTTAATTTTTCCAACATCATGGCCAACAATCAACATATCATCAACATATAGTAGTAAAATAATAAAATCATCATCTGAAAATTTCTTCATAAACACACAATGATCAGATGTGGTTCTATCATACCCTTGGCTCATCATAAAGGAATCAAACTTCTTGTACCACTGTCTAGGTGTTTGTTTGAGTCCATATAAGCTTTTCCTAAGCTTACACACCATATTTTCTTTTCCCTTGATTTTGAATCCTTCTGGTTGCTCCATGTAAATTTCTTCTTCTAATTCACTATGAAGAAATGTTGTTTTCACATCAAGTTGTTCAACTTCTAAATTCAAGCAGGCAGCCAAACCAAGAACAACTCGGATATAGGACATTTTCACAACCGGAGAAAATATTTCTTCAAAGTCAATACCTTTCTTCTGACTGAATCCTTTCACAACTAGTCGTGCTTTGTATCTCTATTGTGAGCTATTGCTTTCAGTCTTCAATTTGTAAACCCACTTATTCTTGAGAGCTTTCTTCTCTTTAGGCAACTTTACCAAGTCATAGGTGTGGTTCTCAAGTAGGGATCTCATCTCTTCTTGCATGGCTTTAACCCACTCATTCTTATTCTCATGTAGAATAGCTTCTTGGTAAGTTTCTGGCTCTCCCCCGTCAGTAAGCATAACATACTCATGTGGAGGATTTCTGGTAGATGGTTGTCGCTCTCTAGTGGATCTTCTCAATGGAATCTCAACTGGTGGTGGAGGTAGCTGTTCAGTTGGTTCAGTATCATCAACTGTAGGTGTATCATCACTGGTATTCTCACCACAATCTTCTTTTTCATCTCCCCCATGATCATCATGAACTACAAGTGAAGGAACTAGACCCACACTCCAAGGAATATAAATAGAGGTTTCTGGCTTCTCAATATTATCACCATCATCAAACAATTGGTCTTCAAGAAACACAACATCTCTGCTTCTAATAATCTTCTTGTTCATTGGATCCCATAATTTGTAACCAAACTCTTCATGACCATATCCCAAGAAGATACATGCTTTTGCTTTACTATCAAGCTTTGACCTTTCATCTTTGGGAATATGAACAAATGCTTTATACCCAAAGACTCTCAAATGATTATAAGATATATCTTTTCCTTTCCATACTCTCTCTGGAACATCACCTTGCAGAGGAACTGATGGAGAAAGATTTATCAGGTCAACTGTAGTTCTCATAGCCTCCCCCCAAAATGACTTCGGTAACTTGGCTTGAGAAAGCATACACCTAATCCTTTCTTCAATGGTTCTGTTCATCCTTTCTACCACACCGTTCTGTTAAGGAGTTTTAGGAACTGTTTTCTCAAGCCTGATACCATGAAACCTGCAATAATTCTCAAAAGGACCCCTGTACTAGCCACCATTATCTGATCGAATACACTTTAGTTTTCTGCCAGTTTCTCTTTCAACACTGACATGAAACTCCTTGAAAGCATCGAGTACCTGGTCTTTAGATTTCAAAGCAAAAGTCCACACTTTTCTAGAATGGTCATCAATAAAAGTAATAAAATAAAGAGCACCTCCAAGAGTTCTAGTTTGCATAGTACAAACATCAGTATGAACTAAATCAATAACATCTGATCTTCTAGATGATGGATATGTCTGAAATGCAACTCTATGTGTTTTTCCAACTAAGCAATGATCACAAGATTTAAGAGATGTACCTTGCAACTCTAGTAAGAACTACTTTCTAGCAAGAGTTTGAAGTCCCTTCTCGCTGATATGTCCAAGCCTCTTATGCCAAAGATCTATACTTTCACCTTTTTGAATTGCATTAATCTCTCCTTTGTGTAGCTTAGCTTCCATGACATAAAAAGAGTTAATCTTCTTTCCTTTTGCCACAATTAGAGAACCTTTAGTGAGTTTCCATTTACTTTCACCAAAATAGTGTGCAAAACCCTCATCATCAAGTTTGCCTGTAGATATCAAGTTAAGACGAATATCTGGGACATGCCTTACATCTTTGAGTATCAATTTGCTCCCAATACTGGTCTCCAAGCAAATATCTCCAATACCCACAATCTTAGATGTACCACTATTTCCCATTCTAACATTACCAAATTCACCAACAGTGTAAGATCTAAAGAAATCACCATGAGAAGTAACATGAAATGAAGCACCAGAGTCAATTACCCAATTACTGTCCTGAGCTATAAGACTAACACAACCTTCATCACAAACAATAGTGGTATTACCTTCAGTAGCAACTGTATTTGTCTCTTTCTCATTTTTCTTAATTTCATTCTGTTCTCGCTTCCAAAACCTACACTCTTTCTTCATGTGACCTGGCCTATTACAGTGAAAACATTTGATATCTCTTCTAGACTTAGATCTTCCTCTATATCTATGTGGATTTCTGCTATGACTTCTTCCACGTCTTTCTTGTTTATCAGTAACAAATGCACCAGAAGAAGATTCACCCTGTTCTTTCCTTCTGGCATCTTCATTTAGCAAACTATCTTTAACCATATCTACAGTTAGAGTCCCCTCTGGCGTGGAGTTATAAATAGTCACCACATACGTTTCCCAACTTTCTGGTAAAGAGCTGAGAAGTAATAATCCCTTCATCTCATCATCTATATTCATTTTCATAGAAACCAACTTGTTTGCAAGACTCTGAAATAGGCTTATGTGCTTAACAATGTTACCACCATCTTTATACTTCAAATTTACAAGCCTTCTGAGGAGAGAAATTCTATTTCCCACTGTCTTTTTCGTAAAGAGATTTTCTAACCTTTGCCAAACAACATCAGCTCTGGTTTCAACAGAAATATGCTCATGCAAGTTTATATCCATCCATCTTCTAATATAGGCAATAGCTTTTCTATGTTGAACTTCCCATTCTTCATCGTCCATAGTAGAAGGTTTATCTTTAACCTTGATAGGCTTATACAAATCTTTGCAATAGAGCAAATCTTCCATCAGACGCCTCCAAGTGGAATAATTTGATGAGTTCAATTTAATCATACTATCTGACTACTCCATTTCAATCACACAAGAAAAACTAGCACCAAACAACCTGAAGCTCTAATACCACTTGTTGGGAAAAACCTGTTAAAGCGTAATATTCTTTTCCCTCTTTGTGTATCAAAATGGGTTCCTCATCAAAATACCAACTTGATATCCAAATGAAAATATCAACCAGCATAGCATAAACAATAGAGCAAAAATCAACCACACAGTGAGACCAAATCTTTTTAACGTGGAAAACCCAATGTGGGAAAAACCATGGGACCGTAGTACACCTCAAACTTCCACTATCAATAATAATGATAACAGGTTTACAGTGGGTCTTCTCTAGAATAACTAGAGGATCAGTATAACATCAAGAATATAGATCTTGGCTCTAGCATATCATCAGATCTCCTCAAAAGAGAATTCTAGGCCTCACAGAGTGGATATCACAGGAAATTGCCTTAGAGAGGGTAAACTGCAGATCAACACCGTTAGGATTGTAGAGTTTGCTGCAAGGATTCTCCACATAAAATTTGAGCCAAAACTGACAACGGTTGGCCACCGATCGTCAAATAGAAAACTCAAAAACCTTACTTTCTCTCTCTATTTCTCTCTTCTCTTTTCTCTGCACGTCGCCGCATGCTGCACGCTTTCACTGTGCACACACACACACTGCCATCACCCAATTTTGCCCTTTCTCTCTTGATTTCTTTGATTTGGGCTCATGGCCCAAATTTGTCCAAGCCAACATATGGGCTGGACCCAACAAATTTTACCCTCCATAGGTATCTTTATTAGTACGAAGAGTAAGTTGCCCTGCGTTGGTAGTCTACCACAAGTTTTTCGATGCCAGCAAGGTGTTCATTATAATGGTTGATGTCAAGGTTTATATGCAAATGCAACCAAGCTTGGAGTATTATTTTTCCCTTAATAAAGTTATAATTATGATAAAATTAGAGCTCAAATCATGAAAAATATTATGGTAATGATGATTGGTTAACAACCTCATAAGAGTGGCCACCATAGCCTCTATAGTGATCGGCCTCGTGAGTACGTTATTTCTATGATATCTATGATGTCACCAACATGAATAGTAATGTTGGTGATAATGCGAGCAAGACCACCCATGTTGGGAACATTTAAAATATGCATTGAGAGTATAAAACATATTTTAAATGTGCTTTGAGGGTTGATAATTTTTTTTCAAATCTTATTTAGTTTGGATGATGCATCGCAAATATCCAAATGCTAATGATAATGAAATTTTTCAAAAATTTTAAAATATTCTATGATATCATCTAAAAACATAAGATTATCATTATATAATAGATATCACAACCCTCATTTTGTCTCCCATTTTCTTGATTTTTATTATCGCTAACTCCTCTCAAATGTCTTATATATGAAATACTATTTATTTCTTTTTAAGCATTTTATTATTATGATTATATTTTATATTTTTTATAAACATGGGTCATACATAAAATTTTGTAATATTACATATATTCATTTTTTTTATTTATTTAAATAAAAATATGTAATTATTTTCAAATACATATTAAAAATATTAGAAGGTTAAATTTTATCATATAATATTTATTGAACTTTTAAAATATAATCTTACCAAATAATATTTATGTCAATGTATATTTACGATCCAATTTTAAGCTATTATTTATCAAATACTCAAGACATTCCAATAACTATATATTCATTCATAAATATATATTAAAATATAAATATATTTCCAAACATAATCACCACACAATCAAACATACATATTGTAAACGAGCATTCAGTAAAGAAAGGAGAGAGAACCTATCTCTTAGAGAGGTGTTCATTGGGTGGGAGAAGAAGAAAGAGAGTAGAGAAGAAGAAAAAGAAAGGATCTTAGTACCCCGGAGAGAGAGAGAGAGAGTACTTAGGACTTGTTGCATATCCTCCTCTAGGGATGGGTTGGGAGTATTTATTAATAGAAGATAAGATTTTTTCAACTATATCTCTCTACTCTGTTGAGGAAAATCCTCCCTCCTAATTTGTATAAATAGGAGAGAGACATATTAATATATTCAAGCTTATTCAGTAATTTCTTTTCTATCTCTTTTCTAACATGTTATCAGAGCATTCTCTCTTGTGGGCGGATGTAGGCAGCTCTGCCGAAGTGTTCTGCTGCTCCTCTGGGTGTTGGTATGGAAGTCGGAAGGATTAATGTTGACTTTCTTCCTCCACTGCAGTTTCTCCCCATCCTCCTCCCCTTCCAGCCCTTCTTTCCCTTCACCGGTCACCTTCACCACCACCGTCGACTGTGGTGTCTGTTTCTCTCATAAGAAAAGCAAGAACCGAAGCTCCCGCGGCCTGCAGCAGCCGACGCCAACCTCTCTGCCTTGACGCAACTCCGCGACCACTTCCTGGCCAGCAGTAGCTGCTGGCGCACAACCCGAACCACAGCGAGATTCCTCGCCATTGGGAAGATCTCCTTCCGCCCAAGTATATTGGGAAGAACATCTTTAGAAGGACTGCTCCCTGCAGATAGAAGACCAGTGATTCCTCTCCCGCTGCCTCCTCTTTCCTACCCAGCTGGAAAGGGCAGCACCGCTGCTTACCTCTCCTCCGGTGCCTACGGGCTTCTTCTTCTGCCTCTCCGACTCTTACACCCGCTGTCTCTCGGAGCACCGCAGCTGGTCCAAACTCACCGACCGCTCGGCCACCTCCCGCCCTCGCAAGAACCTCGCCTACTTTCGCGTCCGCTATGCTACCGTGGTGGCCGCCATCCTCCATTTGCCCGAAATGCTGCCTCCGTAGCACCAGCCCCCACCAGTCTTCTTTGCCATGGTGGCAGCTTCCTCTGCTGTTGTCACTTCCAGGCTCCCCGCCGTAGTTTCTCTGCCGCAGCATTCTTCACTACCACAGCAATCTTCGCTGCAGCAGCAGTTTTCAGCAGCTTCTGAAGCCGCAGCAATTTGTAGCAGCTGAAGTCTTCAGCAGCAGTCTTCGCTGCCGTAGCAATCTTCGCTGCAGCAGCAGTCTTCAGCAGCTGTAACAACTTCTGCAGCCACAGCTGCAGCTGCAGCATCAGCAGCCGCAGTGATCTGCAGCTGCAACAGCAGGTACTCTTCTCACTCATTTCCTCCCCCACTTCCTCCATCTACCGTGAAGCACTACTGTAAAAAAAAAAAAAGGTCGGGGGCTGGGTTGACTTCGTTATCTTCTTCTGATATTACAGATCCTAATTCTGCAGGGACTTATAGTTCTTCTCCTACATGGCTTATCTCCATCAATACTGCCACACTAATCCCTTTCAAGTTATCAAAGGGTAGCAGCTATGGGTCATAGCGGGCTCAATTTTCTAATCTCTTATTTGGATACGACTTGCTAGGTTACATTGACGGCTCTTTCAATTGTCTACCAGCCATGCTCAACATCCCTGGATAATCTAGTCCAGTACCTAATCTAGCTAACAAACTGTGGCTGCGTCAAGATCGTCTCATCCTCCAAGCTATTCAAGCCTCAGTTGCTGGATCCGTCGCTCCATTGATTTCTGCATGTGTGACTGTTGCCGATACGTGATCTAAACTACAAACAACCTTGGTGAATCATTTGCGTATTCGCAAGCTCAGTCTTCTATCCAAGCTGATGGTGACCAAACAAGAGGAAAGTACTATCACTGATTATCTACAAAATATCAAAGTTATCATCGATGACTTGACTTTGATAGGTCATTCCCTATGTGACGAGGAGATCATCATCCATACCCTAAATGTTCTTGGAAACGATTACAAGGAATTGGCGGTTGTAATTCAGGCACGTGACTCGCCAATATCCTTTGAAGAACTTTATGACAAGTTGACTGACTATGAGATATATTTGAAGCGTGCAGACAAAATGCCCGGACTGTCTATCACAGCTCAAGTTAGTTATAAGTCTAAGAGGAAGAACACTCGGTACCCTCCGAACATCACCAAAGGTATTCTTGATCCTATGGGTCCCATGCAACAACCCCCTTATCCTCCTAACTTCTCGCAAAGTGGCAACTCCAATACTCGTCCACCTTAGCATCCTACCCCTTCAAGCCACCAACGATGGGTAGTCTGCTAGCTATGTAATAAAATCGGACACTCCGCTAAAGTTTGTCGGTCTCGACCCCGCCTTCCTGCTCCGTCACACTGGCCTCAAGCAAATCTTCTCACCGCTCCGATGACTGGCCAGCCCAACTAGATTGTGGACTTTGACGCCTCCCATCACAACACCTCTGATCTTCAGAATTTGTCTCTCCACAATCCCTATAGTGGCGATGAAAATATCATCATCGGTGACGGTAATAACGTTCCTATAACTCATACTGGTTCCACAACGTTTACTTCTCATACTACTACATTTACACTCGATAATGTTTTTTGCGCCCCTAATATTAAACGCAACCTTATTTCTATTTCTCAATTTTACAAAAATAACAATACTTCAATTGAATTCTTTCCTAATTCCATTCTTGTTAAGGACTTAAGTACCGGGGCATCCTTGGTCTAGGGCCCGAATAGAGGAAACATTTACGAATGGACGTGAGCTCCACAAATAACCCAGCCCACTGTTCATTCTTCCGTTGTGGCTCCAGTTGATATGTGGCATCATCATCTTGGTCATCCCTCATCCCTTATTCAGCACAAATTATTTTCTAGTTTCTCTCTTTCTATTTCTAAATCGCATAGCTCTATAATGCATTGTGATGCATGTCATAGTAATAAAAGTTATCGACAGCCATTTGGCTCATATTCCATTTCCACCTCTAAACCATTTAAAATCATTTATACAGATTTTTGGGGCCCTGCACTAAACCTGTCTTTTGATAAATTCAGATTTTATGTCATTTTTGTAGATCACTTCACTAAGTACACATGGTTATATCCTCTTCACCATAAATCTGACATTTCGATAGTCTTTCCCACTTTTCAAAAGTTGGTCGAAAATCACTTTCAGTCTACCATCAAAACGGTTTACTCTGATGGTGGCGGTGAATATCAAGCCCCGGCGTCCTATCTCTCAGCTTGTGGTATCCAACACCTCAAGTCTCCCCCGCATACTCCTCAACTTGTTGGCTCCGCTGAACGTAAACATCAGCATATAGTAGAAACTTTGGCTCACACTTATCCATCAGGCCTCCATGCCTTCAAACTATTGGACGGTAGCTTTTCAAACTATCGTCTACCTTATTAATAGAATGCCTACGCTAGTCCTACAATACCAATCCCCCTTTGTCACACTATTTCACAAACCCTCAAACCTTCGTAAACTTAGAGTATTTGGTTGTCTATGTTATCCATGGTTGCATCCCTATGCCTTTCACAAGTTAACATCACAATCTAATACGTGCGTTTTTATGCCTTTCAAAGGATCTTAGTACCCCAGAGCACATCCTCCTCCAAGGATGGTTTGGGGGTATTTATTGATAGCAGATAAGATTTCCTCAACTATATCTCTCTACTCTATTCAGGGAAATCCTCCCTCTATAAATAGGAGAGGGACATGTTAATGCATTCAAGCTTCTTCAGTAATTTCTTTTCTATCTCTTTTCTAACATTGTATTAGAGCATTCTCCCTAACGGATATAGGCAGCTCTACCGAAGCCTTCTGTTGCTCCTCTAGGTGTCGGTGTGGAAGCCGGAAGGACTGGTGTTGACTTTCTTCCTCCACTGTAGTTTCTCCCCATCCTCCTCCCCTTCCGGCCCTTCTTTCCCTTCTCTAGTCACCTTCACCACCGTCGCTGGCTGCGGCGTCTGTTTCTCTCACAAGAAAAGCAAGAATCGAAGCTCCCTCGGCCAACAGCAACCGATGCCAACCTTTCTGCCTTGATGCAACTTCGTGACCGCTTCTTGGCTAGTAGCAACTGCTGGCGCACAACCCGAACCGCTGCGAGATTCCTCGCCATTGGGAAGATCTCCTTCTGCCCAAGTATTTTGGGAAGAACATCTTTAGAAGGACTGCTCCCTGCAAATAGAAGACCGATGAATATCTGACAAACTCTCAGCAATGCTCCGACGGACTCCCGGTAAGCTCCCGGACCTTGCGACGATCTTCTTGGCGAGTTCCGACGAGCTTCTATGACAAGCTTCTAGACTTCTCAGTTGGTTCCCGTAGAACTTCCGACGAACGTCCGGACTTCCGATGAACTCTCGAACTCCCAACATGATCTTGATCTTGACTCGGCACAACACCTGCTTTATGTCTTATTACCATGGTAGTTAATCTTGCACACTTTTCTCAACATATAGATTAGATCAAATAAATTACAATTGACTTCATTATCAAAATCCGAGATTCAACAATCTCCCTCTTTTTGATGATGACAATTAATTGATGACGTAGTTAACCTTAACTCCCCCTATCTATATGTCATACTTGAGAAAAGTCATTCTTGAATTTAAGGCCTTTGAATTTAAGAAATATATTGATAAGTTAAGTTCATTTAAACTGATTAATACATGCATCATGATTCCTATCATGATCTAACATTCTCAAAATTATGTCAAGATATGAGATCCATTTTCAAGTATGACATTTTAAATATGAAGGATGACAAACATAGCAATTCATCATTTTATGGCAAGATATCAATTTGTAAAATTATAAGTTAAGCTCTAGATGTCTTATCATAATGATGAAAATTTATCAAGCAAACATTTCAAGTATTTATGATGAAATATATTGCATACATTTGTCATCAATTTATCACATTTTGGTATTATTTCTCCCCCTTTGTCATCAACAAAAAGGAGAACAATTTAACAATGCAAGTATGGTAAAAATTCATATCACATTTCAAAAAAAATTCATACCAATCATATTTCAAGCATTCATGACATGGTATCATTCAAAAGTTCTCAACATTAAAAGTTATAAACATTAAGGAGATAGCTTTCATTAACTTCCCCACCCACCCACCCACCCACCCCCCCCCCCCTCCTTCCCTTTTTTTTTTATCATCAAAACTTTGCATGAAGAAGGAAAGAAAGGAGGAAAATTCATTGAGAACCAACTTTGAATGAAGTTAAAAATGATAAAAGAGTTTCATTAAATCATGCTTCAATTTTCATAAGGATCAAAATATTCATGTGAAATCAAATCCTCATTCTTGCAAGTGTTCATCATAAAAAAAAATCATAAAAATTCTTCCAAAAAGAATTAATGTGAAAGAATCATCATATGAAGGATAAAAGAAATTCCAAGAATTAATCTTCATAATGAGAGGAGCATCACATCAAAACCATTTTTCAATAAACACTCACAAGAGATAAATCCGAGAGATGCATTTGTCAATGACTTCCATGAATCAAACATATAAATACTTCATGCATTTATAAAATATTTTGTCATAACTTTTCATCACTACTTACATCATGATAACATGCTCATCATCATAGAAACTTTTAGTATCAAAGCATAAAATTTTCAACATCAAAATAAACATGTTATTGAAGCACACAACTTTATCATTATGTAAGATTTGTATCATACAATTATCAGCACACAATTCAAGTGAGTGATCAAAGAATCAAAAAAGTTCGAAAATGAAATTTAACAAATTCATGCATTCGGATATATTAACATTCCTAACTCTCTTCTAATAAAATCAAATTATTCTTCACTTAAAGGCTTTATAAAAATATCGACTAATTGATGTTTTGTATCAATAAATTCTAGGATTACATCATGATTAGTGACATGATCTCGTATAAAGTGATGCCTAATGTCAATATGTTTTGTTCTAGAGTGTTGAATGAGATTCTTTGTTAAACATATTGCACTTATGTTATCACATTTTATGGGGATATTTTTAAGATGAATCTTATAATCCTCTAAAGTATTTTTCATCCACACAACTTATACACAGCATGCACTAGCTGCAACGTACTCGGCTTCGGTTGTAGATAGTGCAACCGAATTTTATTTCTTGGAAGTCCAAGAAACAAGTGCATGTCCTAAAAGTTGACATGTTCCTGAAGTACATTTTCTATCTAATCTACATCCAGCAAAATCCACATCAGTATAAGCAATTAGCTCAAAGTTTTCATATTTTGGATACCATAATACTAGATTTGTAGTTCCTTTAAGATATCTAAGTATTCTCTTAACTGCTTTAAGATGAAATATCTTAGGATTAGATTAAAACCTAGCACAAAGTCCTACACTAAACATGATATCTGGTCTAGTTGCAATGAGGTAAAGTAAACTTCCTATTATACCCCTATAAGCTTTTTGATCAAAGCTTTCTCCACTTTCATCAATTTCTAACTTAGTGGAAGTGCTCATAGGAGTGTTGATAGCCTTTGAGCTATCCATATTAAACCTTTTTAGCAAATCTAAGGTATATTTTGTTTGACTAAGAAATATACCATTACTTAGTTGTTTGATTTATAAGCCTAAAAAGAAAGTTAATTCCCCTATCAAACTTATTTCAAATTCAAGACTCATACTTTTAATAAATGATTCACAAAGAGATTCATTCGTAGAACCGAAAATGATGTCATCAACATAAATTTGAATAATAAAAAAATTATTTTCAAAATTTTTGATAAACAATGTAGTATTGACCTTGCCTTTAGAAAAATTATTTTAAATAAGAAATGAACTAAGTCTCTCACACCAAACCCTTGGGGCTTGTTTTAAACCATAGAGAGCTTTAGTTAATTTAAAAACATGATCAGGGAGACTATTGTTGAATCTCGTATTTTGATGATGAAACTACTTGATATATGTTTATGATTTAATCTGCGTTTTAAGTGACGCATGATGCTTCGATCAGGATGAGACAATTAAAGCAGGAAAATCATGTTGTGCCGGAGGAACATGTCAGAAGATTGGACGTCGGGCCGGTGGATTGGTTGACGTGTCGACAGAAGGCTTCGGGCCGTGGACTCGGGCATCGGGCCAAGAAGAGCAGGTATTGTGCCAAGCATATCGGAGTTGCGGAGTCAACAGGCCGATTGACAATAGGTTGCAGGAGAGGACGATGCGCCAAAGAATCGGACGAAGCGTCGAGGGACCAATGACATGCCAGACAACTTGGTTAATTGCTTAGGATTAATTGTCTCGATCGAAGTTTTGTTTACATGTGCAGGATTAACTACGATGAAAGTAAGACATGCAGTAGGAGTTGCGCCGGAGTCAAGACAATGATCACGTTGGGAGTTCGAGAGTTCGATGGAAGTTCGAACAGTCGTCGGAGGTTCTACGGGAACAAATCCGAGAAGTCCATAAGCTTGCCAAAGAAGCTCGTCGAAACTCGCCAAGTGGATCATCGCAAGTCTAGGAGTTTGCCGGAAGTCCGCAGGAGCATCACCGAGGGTTCATCGGATGATCGACGGAAGTTCGCCGGAAACTCACCGGAAGAAGCGAATGACGCACCGGAGCAAGCTGCAGAAATTGTCTTAGGATTTATTGTAGTTAGCACAATGATTAAGTTGGAAATGGGAGGTGATCCCATTAGCTTAATCTTGGGGCAATTGGGCCCCTGAAAAACCCAAATTAGGCCGAATGGATCTACCCATTCGGACCCTGATTGTTGTGGGAGGTGCAACCGCCCAAGCCAGGAGGTAGCACCGCTTGGGCTAAGTCTCCTAGGGAGACTGGGCGGTGCAACCGCCCCAGCCAGGAGGTAGCACCGCTTGGGCTCAGTCTCCGAGCGAGACTGGGCGGTGCAACCTCTCTTGATAGGAGGTAGCACCGCCTGAGCTCAGTCTTCGAGCTCTGGCAGGCGGTGCAACCGCCCCAGTCAGGAGGTGCAACCGCCTGAGCTCGGTCTTCGAGCTCTGGCAGAGAGGTGCAACCGCCCCTGATAGAGGTGGCACCGCCCAAAGGCTCAGTCTTCGAGCTCTGCCAGGCGGTGCAACCAACCCAGTCAGGAGGTGCAACCGCCTGATCCCGGAATTTCAGGAATTGACAGTTTTGAGCTCCAAATTTGAACTGGGTTGGGGCCTATAAATACCCCACCCATTCAGCACTGAAAGTGCACAACTTACACTCGAAATCTTGATCTTTTTCTGTGATTCTTAGAGCTCAAATTGTTGTAAAGGCCAAAAGTTCTCCTCCCTCTGTTCTTCAAAGTTTTGAGTTGTAAAGAGAGGAGAGAAAATTTCTGTAAGGGTTGTCTCCTAAGCCCGTCAAAAGGAGTGAAACTATAAAAGGGTGGTTGGCCTTCGCCTATTGAAGGAAGGCCTCTAGTTGACGTCGGTGACCTCGTCGGTGGAGGAAGCCAAAAGTGGAGTAGGTCAAGATTGACCGAACCACTCTAAATCTCGGTTTGCATTTACTTTGAGCATTTTATCTTTACTACAAACCTCCTAAATAGCTACTACCTTCTGCGCTTTTACGAACGAGTTTCTAAATTCAGAGCTTTCCGAATCTGCGTTTAGACGTAAATCGGCTTTTTCGTATGATCATTACATTTCAGTTTACGTTTACGTTTTGATTTCAATCATAACTGCAAACTGCCTTCTGCACATTTATAAAACGTATCTCAAAGTTCAGTATCTTCAAAATCGGCATTTGGACGTAAACCAATTTTATCGTACGAACATCGCATTTCAGTTTGCGCTTGCATTTTGATTTTCATCATAAACTGCAAACTGCCTTCGTAGATTTACTTTAACGTCATCTCGCTTAATCTTAAGTTAAAGTAATCTTAGAATCGGCTTTTACATCGAAATCATTTTTATCAAACGGATGCAGCTTTCGATTTTAATAGTGAAAGATTTCCGCTGCACTAATTCACCCCCCCCCCCCCCCCCCCCCCCCTCTTAGTGCTCTTGATCCTAACAACTATCATTCTCAACTCTGGGAGGTTGTGCAACATAAACTTCTTTGGAAATAAAGTCATTAAGAAAAGCACTTTTAACATCCATTTGAAACAACTTAAAATTATTACTACTAGCATAGGCAAGGAGCATCCTTATGGCTTCTAATCGTGCAACAAAAGTGAAGGTCTCTTCATAATCGATCCCTTCTTCTTGGTTGAAACCTTTGACTACTAATCTAGCCTTATTTCTAACCACGATACCAAATTCATCTTACTTGTTTCTAAAGACCCATTTAGTACCAATAACTAAATGGTCATTTGGCCTAGGAACAAGCTTCCACACCATAATTCTCTCAAATTGATTTAACTCATCTTGCATTGCAATGACCCATGAATCATCTTTCAAGGCTTCATCAATATATTTTGGTTTAATTTGAGAGAGAAAAACGGCGTTGGCATAAAAATTCTTAAAAGAAGATGTGTTTCATTTAAATTCAAAGCATCAAAATTAATATCATCATCAAAATTATTTTTCTTATTTTCGAAAACCTCGTTAAAAACAACATGAATGGATTCTTCTATAATCAAAGTTCTTTTATTAAAGATACGAAATACTTTAGAAATAGAAGAATAGCCAAGAAAAATTCCTTCATTGAATTTAGCATCAAATTTTCCTAAAGCATCTTTTTCATTCAAGATAAAACACTTACACCCAAAAACTTTAAAATATGAAATATTGGGTTTTTTGTTGTTTCACAACTCATAAGGAGTTTTGGTGAGTAAGGGTCTTACTAGAACTCTATTCATGACATAACATGTCGTGTTTACGGCTTCGGCCCAAAAATATTTAGGTAGGCTATGTTCATTTAACATGGTTCTTGCCATTTCTTGTAAGTTTCTATTCTTTCTTTCTACTACTCCATTTTATTGAGGATTTCTTAGAGTAGAGAAGTTGTGGTTGTATCCATTAGATTCACAAAATTCTTGAAAATCACGGTTTTGAAATTCACCACCGTGATCACTTCGAATTGAAGAAATCATAGAATTCTTTTCATTTTGAACAAGTTTACAAAACTTAGAGAAATATCTAAAGCATTCACTTTTGTGTGCCAAAAAATAAGTCCATGTGTATCTACTATAATCATCCACTATGACAAATACATATTTGCTACCTCTTAGGCTTGATGTAGCAATTGGTCCGAACAAGTCCATATGGATCAATTGCAAAGGTCTAGAGGTGCTTATTTGGTTCTTAGGTTTGAAGCTACCTTTTATTTGTTTTCCTAGTTGACATGCATAACACACATTAATTTTGACAAACTTGATATGAGGAATTCCTCTTAAAAGATGATTTTTAGGTACCCATTTGACCTTGGGTGCCTCAAAAATCGATCGACTTAACTTATCATTTTGCATAGAATTCTTTATGGTTCTTTTAGGAACCCAAATCAATTTGTGTGGGCTGCATTTCTTAAATGGACAATGATAAGCTACATGTCCAAGTTTGCAATAAAAGTTACATTTATTTTGGGGTGAAATATGCAAGATAGAGCCTTTAACAAAGGTGGTTGGATTTTGGTGAGAGCTACTCACAAATCCGATTCCACTTCTTTTATGAACATGACCCTTATTGGCAAGGATCATGTTCAAGGACTTACTACCAACCTCAAATTTTTCTAAGGTATTTTTGAATAGCAAGTTTTCCTTTCTAAGTGTTTCTACTTCATGGCATTTCGTACATGGAGCTAAACTATCATTATGCTTAATTTTTAATTTATCAAAATCACTAATCAGAGAATAATACTCCTTTTTTAATAATTTATATTGTTTACTAATTATTTTACATTCATCAAATAAATCATGAAAAGTATTTAATAATTCATCAAATGATAAATTTATGTCTAATGAACTTATTACCTCATCTCCAATGGCCATTAGTGCATAATGTGTAACTTGCTCGGTGTTAGTTGGCTCCTCTTCTTCGGATGCACTTGAGTCGTCCCATGTTGCTTTGAGAGCCTTCTTCTTTGGTGTCCTCTTCTTGGCTTGGGGACATTCACTCTTGTAGTGTCCTGGCTTCTTGTATTCGTAGCATATTACTTGATCTTTCTTGGGTTCAAATTTATTTTTAGCATCATTTTTAAATTTGTTCCTTTTAATGAATTTTTTGAATTTTCTTGTTAAAAGTGCCAAGTCATCATCAAAGTTCTCATCACTTGAGTTTTTTTTCAAGTGGTCTTCTTGTATTCTTAGTGCTATATCCTTCCTGTTCTTTGAAAAGGTATCCTCAAGCTCTTCATGAGCTTTGTATGTCATTCATAGGTTATTAATGACTCAATTAGTTCTTCAAGAGTAACATTATTTAAGTCTTTGGCCTCTTGAATGGTCGTGACTTTAGGGTCCCAACTCTTTGGAAGGGATCTTAAAACTTTATTAATGAGTTTAAAATCTAAGAAACCTTTACCAAGTCCTTTTAGACCATTGACGATATCTATAAATCGGGTGTATATGTCTCCAATGGTTTCACTCGGTTTCATTCAAAATAACTCATAAGAATGAACTAAAAGATTAATTTTTGACTCCTTCACTCTATTAGTGCCTTCATGAGTCACTTCGAGTGTGTGCCAAATATCAAAAGTCGTTTCATAAATCAACACTCGATTAAACTCGTTTTTATCTATTGCACAAAACAAGGCATTCATAACCTTGGCATTTAAAGTGAAAGTCTTCTTCTCCAACTCATTCTAATCGTTCATTGGAAGATAAAACTTTTGAAAATCGTTTTCGACAATGTTCGAAAGCTCAAAATCCATTAAAATTAGGAAGATCCTCATTCTAGTCTTCCAATATGTGTAATCCGTCCCATTGAACATGGGCAGACGTGTAATTGAATTACCCTCTTGGTTGCCGACAAATGCCATCTCTCTTGGGTTTTAAACCAAACGAGAGTGAACCTCGCTCTAATACCAATTGTTAGGATCAAGAGCAGCACTAAGAGGGGGGGGTGAATTAGTGTAGCGGAAAACTTTCGTTATTTTAAAATACTTATTTCAATTAAAACCGATTCCAACGAGAATGGTTTCAATTCAATCCATTTTGGAAGTAATTTAAACTTGAAACCTTTCGTGAAAGTGCAAGAGAAGACTAAGGTGATTTGCAGCAATGCAAATTGCACAAATAAAAAGCATCGGTTTCGTAAAGTCTTCGTATGATTAAAGCCGATCTCGGAAGATGTTTACGTGAAAGTGTATGTAGACGTAGTTAAAGCACAATAAGGAGGAGAGACAGTTTGTTATAAAAGAAAGTTGCTCAAAATAAATGCAAACTGAGTTTTAGAATGGTTCGGTCGATGTAACCTACATCCACTTTCGGCTTCCTCCTCCGACGAGGTCACCGGCGTCCACTAGAGGCCTTCCTTCAATAGGTAAAGGCCAACTACCTTTTACATTTTTTCTCCTTTTGCTGGGTTTAGGAGACAACCCTTACAAGTTTCACTCCTCTTTCTTAGATGGTTATAAGGCTAAGAGATGAAGGAGGAGAACTCTAACTTTTACAACACTTTAAGGCTCAAGAACTCAAGATTATGCCAATAGGTTTCGTGCCCTTTCATATAGGAAAGGGTGGGGTTTTTATAGGCCTCGGCTTAAAAAATGGAGCCTAAAAATGTCTAATCCCAGATTTCCGAGGTCCTAGTGGTACCACCGCCATTACTGGGCGATACTACCGTCTGACACTTGACACTATGCGGTACTACCGCTTAGTCTGGGCGGTACCACCACTTGACAGAGCTCGGAGACCAAGCTCTGGCAGTATCACCGCCCATAATTCCTAGGAGACTGAGTCTCCCAGGTGGTGCCACCCCTGGCCTTGATGGTGCCACCGTCGGCCAGGAATTTAGGGTCCTGGTTGGGCCTAGAATCCGACCCAGCCCA
>NC_088356.1:40349732-40354732 GCF_036884655.1 Musa acuminata AAA Group
GACTTAAAGGCTTTACAACACTTTTGAGCTCTTTAGAATCACAGAAAAGATCAAGATTTCGGTGTAGGTCTGTATCTTTTCAGTGCTGAATGGGTGGGGAATTTATAGGCCCCAACCCAATTCAAATTTGGAGCTCAAAACGATCAAATCCCGGAATTCCGGGATCAGGCGGTTGCACCTCTTGACTGGAGAGGTTGCACCGCCTGGCAGAGCTCGAAGACCGAGCTCAGGCGGTGCCACCTCTCTGCCAGGGAGGTTGCACCGCCCAGTCTTGCTCGAAGACTGAGCTCAGGCGGTGCCACCTCTCTGCCAGGGAGGTTGCACCGCCCAGTCTAGCTCGAAGACTGAGCTCAGGCGGTGCCACCTCTCTGCTAGGGAGGTTGCACCGCCCAGTCTAGCTCGAAGACTGAGCTCAGGCGGTGCCACCTCCCGGCTGGGGAGGTTGCACCGCCCAGTCTCGCTGGGAGGCTTAGCCCAGGCGGTGCCACCTCCTGGCCTGGGCGGTTGCACCTCCTGGTGCAATCAGGGTCCGAATGGTTCATTCCATTCGGCCCAATTTCAATCTTTCAGGGGCCCAATTGCCCCAAGATTAAGCCAATGGGATCACCTCCCATTTTCCAACTTAATCAACGTGCTAACTACGATTAAATCTAAGACAACTTCTGCAGCTTTGCTTCGGTGCATCAATCGCTCCTTCCGGCGAGTTTCCGGCGAACTTCCGTCGATCATCCGATGAACCCTCGGTGATGCTCCTGCGGACTTCCGGCAAACTCCTGGACTTTGCGACGATCCACTTGGCAAGTTCCGACGAGCTTCGCTTGGCAAGCTTCTGGACTTCTCGGATCTGTTCTCGCAGAACCTCTGACGACCGTCCGAACTTCCGTCGAACTCTCGAACTCCCAACGTGATCATGAACTTGACTCCGGCGCAACTCCTGCTGCTTGTCTATCTTTCATCGTAGTTAATCCTGCACACTTATCTCAACACATAGATTAGACAACAAATGACAATTGACTTCATCATCAAAATCCGAGATTCAACAATCTCCCCCTTTTTGATGATGACAATCAATTGATAATGGAGTTATCCTTAACTCCCCCTGTCTATATGCCATAGTTGAGATAAGTCAACCTTGAATTCAAGACCTAAGAATTCAAGTGACGTATTGATAAGTTAGATCAGTTAAACTTATCAATACTCCCATCATGATTCTCATCATGATGTATCTCTTCAAAGATGATGTCAGGGCTTGACATACATCATCAGATTTGTATGATTGTGTTTGTAACTATTCATCATGTAGTTTGAACATTATCATATAAAGCTGTGAAACTTATTACATGATGCACACATTTGAAATATTCTAGCAAGTTTTGCATTTTCTTCACATGATAAGATATCAACACAGGGCATAATGCAAACTTTAGCACATGTTCATATATCTCTTGGTGATGCAAGGATGGCATAATTATAGCATAATTATAGCAGTGTTTATAGCATCATTCATCATGGCAGTGTTTATCAATTCATATATATATCTCCCCCTTTGTCATCAACAAAAAGCATAGTAAACATGATACCAGAAAATAACAACCGCAAGCTTATAGAGGAATTTTACATAGATTGCTTTAAATACTTCTTCCCCTTTGTGTAAAGATTTTGCAGGATGGAATACATACACATGAATCACTTTCATAAAATCTATTTCAGAAACTCAATTTTTATGAAGGTGTACGAGAAAATCTGTTTCATAAATAAGATGCATTCGGACAAGATTTTGTTGCAGATTTTCACATTTGATCATACAATATAGTCCGAAAAATGATTTTAACAAATTTATCTGTTCGGACACATCAACATTCCTAATTCTCTTCGAATCAAAACACAAGATTTTCAAAAACTTTTTAGTTTCAAGGCACAACATTCTTAATTTGGACACATCACATACCAAGCAGTGATGATACCATAAAAATCTGAGATAACTTTTACCATAATAGATGTTTACATTCAGTACATCAGAAGTGAGTATCATAAGAAGTTTACAACAACAACAGGTGTTCAATAAGTTCATTGATGCGGTGGAAAATTAAAGTGCCTAAACAAGGAGTCAAATTGACTATGAATCTGCTGCAGCTCAGATAGGATTTGATCTTGTCTTTGTTCAATCCGTTCTTGTCTCTGTTCGAATCGATCCATACGAATCCCAATTTCTTCAATGGATGTATGAGTTTGCTCAACTGGATGTGTTTCCTCAAAGGGAAGGGTCGGAGGAGATTGGGTACCCCTAAATACTGGTGTTTCCGGTTCTGGTTCAGGTTGAGGGTGATCAGTCCTTCTAGGGAGTCTAACCCATTTACCGTTTCTATAGTAACATCTTAGTCGGTGAAGTAGATTTTTGTTTATTATGCTGTATCGATCTACTTTCATTACTTCTTCCTCTGGTGATATTAGAATGTCGTAAGCTTTTATTATTCTAGTGATTATACCACCATATGGGAGCATCATATCCTTTTTTGATAATTCTAACATATTTTGTTGAATAAGATAGCCAAGATAGATGTCATGTCCCTTCATGATTGAGTACATAGTTCCTAATTCTAGTTGACTAATTTCATCATGATGGTATTGTTTAGGGAGAATTATACTGGTCATGATATAATGAAGTATCTTAGTGTTCAAAGGCAATAGATGTTCACAACTTTTAGGAACCAATGCTATGTTAGGATTGGCAAAGATTGTTCCTAAGGCTTCAACATAGGATGTTCCAATACTTTCATCATCCCATGATCCTCTAAAGTATAGTCCTATGCTTTTTATGGGAATGCCTATCATATCACAAATGAATCTATCAGTGATTGAGATGTGTTGTCCCAAAAGATAGGTGGACATCCTTCCTTCATCATCTATTTGTATGTTATTGTAAAATAATCTAACAAGCCTAGGATAGATGGGTTCGTTAATCTGCAAGATTGGAAGTAGACCTAGGTTTGCAAACCATTGGATGGTCTCTAAGTCTCTTAGTTCATTTAGATCTACGTATTTTCCTTTAGTGATACATCTAAGTTCGAAAGAGGGAAATTTTTCAGCATGGTATTTTGAATCGAAAAGAGTGAAATCAAACTCTTCTACTAATCTCCTCTTTCCCTTGTCCCTTGAGGATCTTCTAGATCCCATAACTACTGCTGTTTAGAGGGATGATGATGAGCTAGAGTAAATGAAGAACAAAACAGAATTTAAGAGCTTCTTAGAGAGTACCTTTGTGAATTCTTCAAGAGAAGGAAAGATTCTTGATGTTTTGCTCCGAAATGGGAGGTATTTGGAAGGCTTAGAGGAGTGAAATGGGAATGGAGGAGACTTGGAAGAGTAGAGGAGGAAATGGGAGTGAGTTGGGGTCGGTTCCATAGCCGGCCCTAGTGTGGGTTTAAAAAGGCAGAGTTGCAGGCGGTGCAACCTCTGGCTGGAGCGGTGCAACCTCTGGCAACCCATGATAGCTGGAGGTGCAACCGCCAGTTGGAGAGGTGCCACCGCCTGCAGCCAGTGAGCACCTAATATGATTTGATCAGGGAGCCTTTGCCTTGAGGAGAGTTTCAGAGCAATTAATGTTTGTTACATGACTTCGTATGAGTTTTTATTTAAGGAAGAAGCTTTTGCATGATCAAAATAGATCTTTTAACGTGCATACGTATGTTGATAGTTTGTTTGGTATCCCTTTTAAGATCATGACATATTTAGTTTCATGATACAAGAATCAATTCGTAGATGATAGTGTTAACGGGTTTTGAAGATCAAGGAGGTATGTGAATTTGGATATCATATGTTTCTAATAAGGTTGTATCCAAATCGTATTTGTGATTTCATAACTTCCACTTGTTACTTAAGCGTTGCGAGTTCCTTTTTGATTCTTGATTTCTGACCATCGAGAGTCAAGGAGCAGAATATTATTTCTTGCTCCGGCCTAAAATTTTAATGTTTTTATAGGAAGGGATGATCTTTAGGAACCCATTTGCTTTTGGGTGCCTCATAAATAGATCTACATTTTCTATCATGTTGCATAGAGTTTATCATGGTTCCTTTAGGAACCCAGAGTAGTTTGTTTGGACTTATTTTCTTGAATGGACAACAATGTGTCTTGTGTCCAGATTTGCAACAAAAGTTGCACTTGGTTTGGTGTTGAACATGTAAGATGGAGCTTTTTATGAAGGTGGTTGGATTTTGGTGAGGACTTCTCACAAATCCAATTCCGCTCCTTTTTGGAATGTGACCCTTGTTTGTAAGGATCATGTTTAATGACTTGCTACCAACCTCGAATTTCTTCAAGGTGTCCTTGAGTAGCAGGTTTTCTTTTTGCAAAGTTTCTAAATCATGACATTTGATACATGAATTTAAACTATCATGATGTTCGACTTTTAACTTATCAAACTCACACGTAAGACTATCATGCATCTTTTTCAGCAATTTATATTTTCTACTTATACTCTTGCATTCGTCAAATAAGTCATTGAAAGCATTTAATAATTCATCGAAAGATAAATCAGCATCTATTGAATTTGTTACCTCATCTTCGATGGCCATTAAGGCGTAATGAGCAACTTGCTCGGTGTTGGACTCCTCTTCCTCAGATGCGCTCGAATCATCCCATGTTGCTTGGAGCGCCTTCTTCTTTGTTGTTCTTTTCTTGACTTGGGGACAATCACTTTTGTAGTGTCCCAGTTTTTTGCATTCATAGCAGATTACTTGGTCCTTTTTGGGTTCAAGTTTATTTTTTGCATCATTCTTAAACTTGTTTCTTTTAAAGAATTTTTTAAACTTTCTTGTTAGAAGTGCCAAGTCATCATCACAGTCCTCATCACTTGAGTTTTCTCTCAAGTGGCATTCTGAAGTTTTGAGTGCCATATCCTTCCTGTTCTTTGGAAGGATGTCTTCTTGCTCTTCATGAGCTTTACAAGTCATTTCGTAGGTCATTAATGACCCGATTAGTTCTTCAAGAGGGAAATTTCGCA